>NC_044495.1:16019710-16029710 GCF_902362185.1 Chanos chanos
AAGCTAATAATTCAATTTTTTTGGTTCCTGTAATTGTCACCAATGCACCTGGAGGTCATATCACTCAGAAAGAAGAAAGGAAGCCATAGTCATAGAGAGTAATTTGGTGCTGGAACATTTAGAGGAACTCTGTTGTAATAGCACATGGGCCTATAGAATAACAGGGTTTTCAGAGGTACTGTATCTTGACATGGACAATTTGGATGCCAAGACAGAGTGAGGGTCTCAAAATGGAGCTTATGTAAGTGCATGTGTGTGAGTGTGTGTTAGTGTGTGTTCATGTCTGTGTGTGTGTGTGTGTGTGTGTTTGTTTGTGTTCATGTGTGTACGTGTGTGTGTGTGTGTATGTGTGTGTGTGTGTGTGTGCGTGCGTGCGTGTGTGTGTCTATGGAAGTGCCTTTGATGGCCACAGTAAAAAGCAGGGTGGATCAGAGGGTGGATGAACAGAGGAATTGTGATGGAGGGAAAGGTGATGCAGGCTTTGCTGTAATTGTCTAATGCAATGCTGGGTATTAAAGTCATTGAGTGCCAAAAGGGAACACACAGACAGTTGACCCTAAGCCACTTTGGAGTAATCTAGTATTCAATCCAGCGTGTAATGACTGCTAGGGCTGTCAATCCTCCAGCCTCTGCCTCTTCCCCTCTGCCTAAATGTCTGTAGATACTGTGGGCTCACTGGAGGCGAAGAGAGGGAGAGACGGAGAGAGGAATGAGGTGAATGAGTAGCTGCTAGCCCTGCTAAATCTGCCCCGTGCCAAAGTTCTTCTCTCTGGTCCAATCGACATACACCATTCTCTTCCCCTTAAAACAATCTTCGCCCCTCGTGATAGTGAAAGAAAGGTTTTGGAGGAGCTTTCCAAACTGCTCAAAGGTGTTTATTACAAATGAGGGGAAGCTAGTTTTTTTTTTTTTTTTGGAAGAGAATGTTCAAATATTTAAGACTGTTTAGGACTTTGCAGTTAGCAATTAGCTTAACCCTGCTAACTGTTGATGTTGACACTGATCAAAAGGTTTCATACAGGCAGTGAACCATCTGCACTGACACACACTGAGTCTGTGCTGACTCGGAGAGAGTCTACTGAGGATTACCTCGAGACCTGATTGTTGGCAAAATGTGAACAAATGCTTGGCTTTGCATTTTAAACCTCCAGAACACTTATGGCTCAACTCACACTGCTATGTTCTAGACAATGTTGCATCGAATAAAGTAGTGCATACATTCAAAAGACCCATTCTCTGAGTTGAAGGCTATCCAAGCACTGTAGGTTACACATGACTCCACTGATGAAATGTCCTTCCTCTGCAATTTACAGGAATAATATAAACATGCTATGGTTTGTTTTGTATCACATATTTCTGTGAAATCAAAATATGATATTCAGTTCTTTCAAGTGTGTGTGTGTGTTTGTGTGTGTTTCTCCTCATGTAAGAATTTGCAGAGGACTTCTGTTGCAGAATGTTGTTTATCATCTGTGTTTTTTTTTGTTTTTTTTTTTCAAATTCAAGGACGAGTGGACAGAGTCCAGTGTTGACAGTACTTGATTCTTTGGAGACCTATCTGATGTGTGAGTTGACTATGGTACTATTCATACACTATTCTAGCGATGGACACAGAGGCCTTGGACAACAGCAGCCAGTTTAAGAGAGAAAGAAATCAGCAACCCTTGCTCTGTTGACAACACTGTCATTCACATTCATGTTATGCAATGATGCAGCGTAAAGAGGGACATTAAGGGTCCAACCTGGGAGCTGTTAAATCATTTTAAATCACTGTAACAACCCATTAGTGTCAGCGCTGAGATCATGTAATAGCATGCGTAAAAGGCTCGGCCGTGTGGCCTATTCAGACTGCGTCACAAACTCCTGGATGGCTCCTTGGCCCTGTGCAGAGGGATAGAGGTGCAAGACAGAAGCCTGTGTTTTTCTGTGCAGTGGCCAAAGAGCAGTTAACACATAGAGCCGCTCCTCCGTTTCACTAGTAATGAGTCCTTTTCTCTGACTCAGAACAGCTAAGAGTTAGGCAGCAGTGCTCACTCCTGATGCAAAATATAGTGGGAAGAACAACACAAAACACATCTCGTTGTCATTTACTCACAGTCAATTTATGTTTCCTGGGTTCTGTTACGTTGTCCATGTTGCCATACAAGGTCATCAGAGACCTCGATCTTGACAACATAAACTTGATCTGTGCTACTGTTTTTTCTCGCTAATATTGCTATTAATTGTTTCACTGAAATGTAATTACTTCCACAATTCTCATTTTCTTATATTAAATTTCAGCTGTCGACCAAGGAGTCAGCTGTCTGATGTGATTAAGTCAATCAGAGAAAAGTTAATTATATGAAGGGTCATAGGTCATGGACGATGTATCAAACAGCATATCCAGTACAAGCACACATTCGCAGATAAATACACATTTATTAATATGGTAAGAAATTGTTATATATACTGACAAGAAAAGTTTATTAGTTTAACTAAGAACATTTTTTATCATCTCCACACAATGTCACAACATATCCACAATTCAGGTTCAGTGAAAATACAGCCCATGATATGGTAAGCGCCACTGAGAAAAGTAAGACTCTGATAATAAGGAACCGAAAGCCTGAAGGTATTGTACTGTACATTTGTGTGTGTGTGTGTGTGTGTGTGAGAGAGAGAGTAGGTGTACGTGAAATATGCATCTTGTGCGTATATATCTCTTTCTTTTTTCACCAGATGATAAATAGCCTCTGTGCTGGACCCTTGGTCTGCCCTATGAATTCTTAAAGGAACAAAGCGATGATGAATGGATTAATGCCAGAACCCAAGCAAACACCTCTCTGCCTGATAAAAAAGATTCACCAATGACAATTGGGGGACACCGCTGACCCGAGGAGTGGTCTATGGGGTATGCCCCCCCAGAGGAGTGCGCTGATGGAGTGGAATCGCCATTAGGGGGAAGATTAAGTGGCCCTGGTTCATCCCTCACTTAATTATACATGCAAGGCTCACCAGCGCACCTCCAAAAAAAAAAAAAAAAAAGCCTCGCTCCTTTGTTTCAGTGACTCACGCCACTTTGATTGCTTATTGGCTGTCTCTCTTGACAACCTGCGGCCACAGAGACAAATCCCGTTGGCCGTGATGCCCCTGTCAGGAGCAGAGGAGAAGGGAAGATGGCCGTATTTCGTTTCCACGACACAGAGAAACTTACAATCAGAGGCAGGAGAAAAAATGTACCTGTCAAATCTTCTGCATCTCAAGAGGAGGGAAGGACTCGTATGTGCCACTTCCCAAACTCACCTGACAAAAAGCAGCACAGACCTCTTATTACAGAGAAAAGCATCTGTGAACCTACTGTTCAGTCCAACAGAAATCTAAGGGAAAGTCTACAGAATTTTCAGAGAGTGCAAATGTATTTAAATTAAGCCCATTTAAGGCCCTTTTGTCTTGCTCCATTTTTTCTTTTCGTCCAGTGATGTGTAGGTGAAAAGAAGTCATTTACTGATAGTTAAAGGCCGAAGATGGCTACTACATGACTTTTACCGCTCTTTGAATACATTCTCAGTAAATAGCACAAGCATCCAGGAGAGGAGAGGTGATATGAGAGAGTGACATGTTAGCAGTGAGAGACTCCACTCCTTCCACCTCCCCAACCCCCCCCGCCCTCGACGGTAGAAAACAGGAGCTTAAACCAGGAAAACCTGAACAAAGAAAGACACTTTTAGAAGGGTTGTGTAAAGGACAGTGTGAATAATTAATCTGCGTGCCTTTCAACTGGGGCGTAGTCATCTCGTTTCTGAGGGATAAGCAGCAATGCTTAAATACGTAATGTCCAGAGCATTTTTTTCAGACATTTCCAGAGGGAGAAATCAACAGCGCTGTCCTCAGGCACCCTCAAGGCCGATGCATAGCATGTAACTGGGCTAATGCTGACCACATCGGTTTTACACACATTAACAGTGTCTGTGATCTTCCGTATAGATAGATACCAACTCTTCCTGGTGTGTGGGTATGGGTTCGTTCACCCTTACTTCTTCTTGTGAGTCATGGTCCCGTGACAGAAAAATCACGAAAGTCACAAAAAAATTCATGGGACCTTTTTACTTTCCGCACTAAGATTATAATCAATGTTTGTTTGGTTTTTCATCTTATGGAACATGAAAGAGTGGGGGAAAATCATTTGATTTTTACCACGTGTGCAATGCTACACCATAAGTCAGGGTTCATGATCCAACCTAAAAACTCAAGTGATTTTTTAAGGCTGACTTTCATGTGTTTGGTTTAGTAATATGTGTCTGGGCTGAAGTTATGAGCAGACATCAAGTTATTAAGATCTGTGGTGACAGCTCAAAAGTGACATACAGGTTTAAACACAGTCTGTGAAGTTAAATAGAGGATGTCACTTTGAGAACATGAAATTCTATGGAATTTTGCATTAACAGTAATATCCATAAGCCATTCATTATTCAGTATAATTTTGGACTGATGGGTTGAAAGTGACATTAATGGTGGTAACGAGATTTATATATTTAGGCTCAACCTAAGACATGTGTATTCACTCTCTTTCTCTATTCTCTCTCTCTCTCTCTCTCTCTCTCTCTCTCTCTCTCATACACACACACACTAACTAACACACACACACACACACACACACTCACACTCACACACACACACACACACACACACACACACACACACACGCACACACACACACAAAACATTAATGGATGGCACTATGGACTTAAGAGTAACAGAAATGCTACACACACTCTCCACATGAGAACAGTGACGAGCTTAGTAAAATTCTGGGGCAAATGAATATTCATAAATGTCTGGAACACATACGAGTTCCAGGTTTTTGTTTATGCACATAATTAAAACACAGACGAATATGGACATAATTCAAATATAGTAGAGGTAAGGTTACTTTGGCAGACAGTCAATCAACAAAAATTCAAGTGGGACAACCCCTCAAATTCAGTTAACCTCCCTCAAAAATGAAAACAAGCACCAAACGTCCAGAGCCACTTTAGCTTAAAAGCTATTTGTTATTAATTATATGGTATTAATTGCATAGATGTGTGGCTAGGGCCACATGCATGTTGTTTCAGCGAGAACATTTAGTTCTGCTGATTAGGTGTTCAGTAAATATCAAAAAAAAAAGAAAGGAAAAGAAAAGAAAAGATAAAGACTAAAGTTAGCAGCTAACAAACTTGCCATCTCAGACAGGGCAAAACAAAAAAGGTCCATCATCTGACTTGCCTGTGATTGCAGTCAATTATAAATTATGCAGTCATTGTAGGTCCACAAAAGAAGACATCTCGTCTTGGCAGTCAAACGTAATTACAGCAGGGGGGCTGTAGACTCTGTGTGGGCTTCAACTGACAGGAACACTGACTGATGACCTTCTCCGTAAAAGACTCCCTGCTCGGGTCACCACGCTCTCCATCCCCCACACCCCCCGCCGCACCCCCCACCGAAATATCTCAATACAGCCTTGACACCTTCATCGCTTCAAAACCAGCTATTGACAAATCAGAGCGCTCCTCTCGCCTATCACTCACAATCAAGTAGCTATCAGACCAGGCTCAGAGAAATGAGTGTTCGTCAGGGACGCTAATTTGACACAGCCCGCTTGGCTTGCCATAATTGCTCTGTCACTGTCAGTCCTTTGAAAGGGCCTCACTGTACAATTTGGACACAATTACGGGCCGTTTACCGGCGCCATTATGCCAGTGATGTTGCCCGGGCCTCACGCGGGCATGGCTCATCAGGCGCAGACGCGCACCATTAATGAGCGCTGTTAGCATTTCTCTACAACTCAGCCTGACTCTCATAAACACGCAGTGTTCCATGAAGGAGCATCGCCATCCCACTGACATGATATTTATTGTCTGGTCCTGATGGAGGGGGGAGAGAGAGAGAGAGAGAGAGAGAGAGAGAGAGGGATTAAGAGAATAAGTAAGAAAGAAAGGTAGAAAAAATAGATATGGAAAGAAAGAAAGAAAGAAAGAAAGAAAGAAAGAAAGAAAGAAAGAAAGAAAGAAAGAAAAGACCAAATGGATAGAGAATGAGTATGACATACTCTACTGTGACTTCTCTGCCGTCTCCTCAGAGTGTGTGTTCTGATCTTATGTGAGGTCAACATGCTGGTGGATGACACCTGCTCTGTGTGTGAGTGTGTGTGTGTGTGTGTGTGTGTGTGTGTGTGTGTGGGTGTGTGTGTGGGTGTGTGTGTGACCTGGAGGAGAAGGACCCCCACTGTGACCTAATGGTGACTGTGTCCTCTAAAGAGCGCTCATTTCCTGCCCTGCCCCTCGGGGGGTGGGAAAGGGTCATCATTCATCAGTGTTGTCCGCTCCTCACCAAACCGCTTCCTGTTCTCAGGTAATTATACACTGATAGAGCAAGCTGAGGTGTCACCCTGCAGCGACCACACACACGCACTCTCACACACACACACACACGCACACACACACACACACACACACACACACGTGCACACACATACATGCTTATACATACATACTTTGGCAAGATATATACAATATATTATTTTGTCTTAGACACAAATTCAAAAATGTGTGCAAAGACAGACACAAGTTCCTATTTGCACCTCTATAGAAATGCACAAGTGCACAAATACTCTTGAAAGGAACACATTCATGGCCGTACACACAAACATACCCACACAACCCCACCCAGTCTGGTAACTATGCCATAAGATCTAGATGTCATCTCCAGGATAGTGGCCTCCCAGCTCACTATGAATGTGTGACACTCAGTTACAGTTGAGCACTGGGAAAATTAATGAACCCCAGAGCAACCAGACTCAAAGACACACAATGGCTCCTCATTAAAACACTGACACTCCTGTGTCCATCATGAGACACACACACAAACACACACACCACATATTTTTAGGATGGGTTCAAGGGTAGAAGTACTTTATTTATATTTATGTTTCTTCATTTAAAAAAAGGAAAAAGAAAAGATAAGAAAAGAAAAGAACAGAAAAAAGGTACCTGCAAAAAGAGTCTCTTTTTTTTCTTTTTTAAGGCATAGTGAATTCATACAAAATCACTACCTCACTGTTCTGTTTTAAAAATTTCAACCTAATTTCTGATTATTTTCATTCCCCCATTGATCTCAACAAGCAAGGGAAAAACAATTTAATATTACAATAGCATTAAGCTTTCATATTTGTCTATTGATCACTCAACCCTATATTCATTGTAACAGTGTTACATTTTTTAATTCCATTTGCAATTAAGTAGATAAGTCTCAACACAGAGCAGCTTAATGAGATGTGTGTTCCTTTCACTCCCCACACAAATATGCTAAAACACTTTCTCTGTTTTCACCAAAGCTATCAATTTTCATCTCACTCCACAGTAAACTCATTAATTTGGTTAATTATTTGACCCTATCATTTCTTGAATACAGTGCTACTGTCACCAAACACACACACACACACACACACACACACACACACACATTGCAATATTGCTGTTCACAGCAGCACTGAATAAACAAGTCAATAATACACTAATGGCTGATTAGAGGGCCTATACCGTTCTGTGTGCATATATTCCTGGAGTAGATGATTCTGTTTCAGCGAAGCTTTTGACAGCACCTGTACACACACATGCATATATACATACCCTGGCTATTATTGGTAGGCTGTGTCATAATAATTAATGCCAACATCTGAATAATTATCTGAATAAATTCATTTGTATCTATGTCAGCTATGTAACACTGCACATTTAGATATGCTTCCTCTCCATTCTTCTTGTTGTTGTTGTTGTTTTTTTTTAACTTTTTTTCTTGTCCTTAGGATGTGTGCTTATGTTTACATGTATGCGTTAAAACAATATGAATACAGTCTGGTAGATAGACACTATAGTAACGTATGTTTTGTTTTTGTGAATTCTGCTTGTAATGCACTGAAAGTTTTGCGTAAAAGCATATTTGCCTCAGATACATTATAACTGCTGAAACAGATCGAAATTCCATGAAATGCTGGACGGAAACAATTCCCACACCATAATATATCTTACAACCTTTTCACTACATCCAGTCATACTGACTGACTATACTTGACCAAATTCGTCTAATCCGCACAACTCTGTCCCAACAACACAGTCCTTACAAAACAACCCAACCACAAAAAAAAAAAAAAAAAACATCCATCCATTGATCCATTTGCTCTGAAAAACAGATTTGACCTCTCAGTGGTGGAGAGCAGTGTTAGAGGCTGATGTGTGTCTGACAGAGTGAGGACTCTCTGCCGTGTGGATGGGGTAATTAGGGCCATGGTGGCATGTACGCCCTAGCAGCCAGGCTAAATCCCATTATTTGGCTCTTTTCCCGGGGAGTCAGAATTGTGTGTCAAGTAGGAAGCATGCGGTAAGCACTGTGAAATTACACCAAGCAGTAGGGCCAAAGGCGAATAATACACTGCCATTGTGTTCTCCAGAGCATCTAAATAAGCAAGGCTAAATGTGTATGGTAGTGTTAGCTGTGTTGCCTGCCACCTCATACAGCCCTGCTCCTCCACTCTGATCCATTCTTATGTTTCTGTGAAGGACTGAGCAAATGGGGAACGGAACCACACAACTTACATGCTTTAACAGTAGCAATACATGCACAGAGACAGAATACTGATACACACATGCACTAATGGAAAACATTTTAATGAGTTACTTCTGTCAAGCCTCCACTTAGAGGCAGGCCAGAAACATTCACAAAAAAAAGAAATAGAAAGAAACAATGAAAATAAAATCCAGACTAAAATGTGACATTAAAAAATGCAGTATAGCGTTTTAATCACATGATGCATTTTAACTTCCGTGAGAACAGAAAGCCAGATGTCTGAATGATTCTAAAACAGGAAATTCTGTTATAGAAATGTTCTTATAGAAATTCTCTATAAGTGGAGAAATTCTCCTAGGAGAGAAGGAAAGCAGTGGGAAGGCCACATAGATGGACACGGATAAAGAAAACATGAGAAAATCCGACATTGTCTAAAACTGAAACAAGTTTTAGAAGAATAGAAAGCACAGAAAGGCCACAGAAAAGTTGATGTTCATCAGCAATTCCCCTCTCTCTGTTTTTTCACTGGTTTAACATTTATCATCACTGTGGTCTACCAACAAGCATGACCAGTGCATCTGGAGCAGAGTTCAAGTTGCTGCTGACAGCCATGATGAGAGAGAGAGAGAGAGAGATGAAAATAGAGAAAGGCTTTTTGTGTAATGGTTCTAATGGTAACCACAAACACTGAACTCTCTGTTTACCTAAAAAAGAGAAAATTCCCAGGGACTACCAGAGCTACTCTGAGCCTAATCATACTAGTGCTATCTCTGTTTGAGACACAACCAGGAACCAAGGCTGGGGTGGATTCATGAATGAATTAATCACTTCCAATTTGAGAGAAGAATTTTTGATTTCAGTATGAACTGAGAAAATAAAATTGGAGCTACAGATATTTGAACTGAATTCAATTCAGCTCAGTTCCATTTCGTGTGAACACAGATCTTAGGCCTTGAACACAGTTCAAACAATGAGAAAATGTTTGAGTGGCAACTGTAAAAAGGCACATGCCAAATGCTGTAACTCTAAGTTGTGCTTTTCCCGACTTTTCAAATAATATTTATAATGTATGCCGTAATTGTTAAATTAGTCCGCCTGCACTAAATTAGATGTATTCAAATGAACTACCAGCTCTAACTCTAATGCAGAATTCACGGTAACCTTGATGTGAGGGTATCCGATAGCATGACCTGTCCAAACCACTTATTGACTTCTGCATCTCACAACACATACATCCAGGTGTGATCTATGATCGAGATCAGATTTCATAAGAATTTATATAACATTTATTGGTCCTCATTTGTAGGGTTTAATAGAATAGGTGGAGTTTAAGAGGGATCTATTGTAATAGCTATTTTAAACACTAATTAAACTCAAAAGCTTATTTAAGGTCATGAATTCTCGCTCACCTAATTATTTG
>NC_044495.1:16037210-16042210 GCF_902362185.1 Chanos chanos
AGGCTGTACATCAGAATTAACCTTCATTTCACTGAGGTATATTACGATGACAGTCGCTGACACGTTTCACCTACACAAAGGGCATTCTCCCTCTCCCATCCTTATAATCATCCTCCACACACCAAGATTGTTTGATAGCCGATTAATTTTCATAGGAAATCAAGTGGCTACCTCTCCCAAATGGCATGCACGCTTCTGCTTGGTGACTTTTCTGGCAATTAGGTATTTTATTTAATCTTTTTTTTTTTTCTCTTTCTTTAATTTAAATTGCATTTCTTTTTTTTTCTTCTTCTTTTTCTTTTTTCTTTCTTTCTTTTTTTTTTTTTTTTTACGTAAACTTCCCCACTCTTCAACAGTATATCTCCGCCCTTCAATTTATTTTCAGTGACGCCAACATAACAAAAGTGCTGTAAATTAATCAGGAACATCAAGAGAGAAAAAAGAGGAGGCTTTCTAATTTCTATGCAAACCATTAAGTGCCAGATATGAATTCCGCCATTTGCCATGGTTTCAGTCAAAAGATTCCATTAGGGAGCTGACGTCACGTTTGAAGCCAATGCTGGATCATTTCTGTCCTATTTTCTCCCTCATGAGCTCTTTGTTCTTCTAGCCTTTGTAGGATCTCTGCACTAAAAAGACCTATGCAAATTACAATAATAGATTTCGCTAAGCACCATGGCAATAGCATGATAGCCTATTTAGAGGGAAACCAAAGCAACATTCAATTTGTGGTATTAACCCTGGCACATGCAAAGGTTGCCAAAAAAGTGATTAAGAAATTACAGAATTGGTCCTCCCTGCTTGAAGTATTTTTTTTTCTCTCTTCCACTCACAATGACATGGAATACATTATGGGGTAGAGCTGGTAATTAGAGTGTGCCCTGCTGGAGCTCAGCGCTGGCACTGAGGGTCCAGGGCACTGGGCTCTGGACTCATACATGCAGGATGAGAGGACTCTGTGTGAGCGCAGGGTACAGGTTTTAAGGGTAAAAAAAAGTGTGACTGATCCCACAACAGATTGGAGCATTCAAACAATTTTTTACCACAGTTAATAATGGTAGAGGAATAATGCCATACTCGTTTTGGGTTTTGTAAGAGTAGTGTAGCTAGTTTTAGTGAGTGGGTTGAAGTACGGGCACCAGACAGATGCCCCGCAGGTAGAGGCAGGAGGGAGGGAGGGAAGGAGGGAGAGAGAGAGAGAGAGAGAGAGAGAGAGGGACAGAGAGAGACTAGTCTGTCTCAGAAGCCTCATCTTGCCATCACCAAGAGGCTGCAAATAAATATAATCAATCCCACATTTACATACAAATGGGCTCCTCTTCCCTCCTCTTAGTAATCTCTCTGGCGTCTACACGGAAGCAAATATATTCACTCCATACAGCAATTTTATATTTATCATCCCATGGTTTATTGATTGTTTTCTTTTTTTCTTTGGCCTAAAGTTTTCCATTTGATTTTATTACAGGATATTGGGAGGGCATTAAGCTGACAAGGCACATATGTTTCATTACTTGCTGCTTGAGAACATTATGACTATTGACATTGTCACTTCTCTAGTCACTTATCATCACTTAGCAAGGAGGATCTCTGTGTATCAGTATGCTGTTTACGTCCTGTAATGTCAGTGAGTGAGCATGAGTCTAACATGCCTCATTCGCTCTGTGTCAAATGCACGGCCCTGTAGGCATCTAATGAATGTCAATCCTACTTTGGACTAATATTTTCCATCAAAACCCTGACCGGCCCTGTGTGCTAACTCGTACCCACAAGCTCTGACACGAAAAGCATGTAGTGAAAGCATGGGACTGTGCACATCATGGGGGGAGGGAGGGGGGGGGGGGACGACGAGAACCAAAAAAACAAAAAACAGATCGCACCTGTTTTGAATTAGCCAATCAAAAGAATCAAAAAGTGAGAAGATAAGACAAAATGACTGCATACAAGGACTGGGATAAAGGTGTTCGGTTAAGACAAATCTGTCCCTCTTAAAAATAACACTTTTGTCACCAGCAATAATTAAACTGTCAGAATATGTCTGATTTCATATACAGCACCCTTCCTGGGTTTAATTTGAGTAGGCACTCTGTGATACAGCTATGCATTAAGAGAAACATCTGAGCTATTGCTCTATTAACTGTTTCACTCACCCAGCACTGGCCTTTTAATTAGAGTTTAATAGCAGTTATTAACTCATTAAGGGGCGTTAGAGGTACATTTGGAGCTACTGTGACCTCTAGTAAAGTTGACAGTTGAATGGTGGAATATTTCCAGAAATTCATTCATTTAATTGTGACCTATGCAAATGTGGAGTTCGTCATTACAACCCAACTGCAATAATTAACTAGAGTGCTTCAAATTAAAATATAAACGGGAGAAATATGTGTCAGCCATGACAAAAAAAAAGGAAAAAAAGAACAAAATTTAATTTGCTTGAATTGTTTTAAATGAGCTCAGCAGTACTGGTAAAGGCAGCATCCTTCATTTTCTCACAGAGAGAGCTGTTAAGGACTTCAGCACTGTAAAATGATCATATTGTTTCTCTGACTGTTTACACATGACACATTCATACCCTTACATACACACACACACACACACACGCACACACACAATACATACACACATTACTGCACTATATTACCACATATGGCAGAGTTGGCATCTGCAGTTGACATTACTGTGAAAGTGTGGTTTTATGACTAGCATTTCACATGTAATTTGTTTACACAGGGTAACCAAGCACTTTATCAACACCTCCTCTCTGCATCACCCTAGCGCTGTCGTTTCTGTGTTCCAAACAAATCACGCATCACATGTCAACACAAGTGATTACACCTCAGCACATATATCCATTAACTGTTGTATCACGTTTCTGACAGACACACACAGATACACACTCTCTTCATGCATACTGAACTTATGACACATGCATTGCACTGTCCGATATTTAGGATACATAGTGACAAGCACTGGGTAATACCACAAAAGGAATTCATTTGTCAAGTGTTCAGAACTTCTCAGAGAAATTCACAGTACTTTTGGCTCATTTGCAGTAGTGTGTGTGTATGTGTGTGTGTATGCACGCGTGCACGTGTGCGTGTGTGTGTGTGTGTGTGTGTGTGTGTGTGCATGCATGTGTGTGACAATTGAGTCATAATGATGCAATCTATTAAATAAACATAAATGTTTGTCAAAAGACGATAGGTATTTCATCAAAGGGTCATTTTATTCAATATGCTTTAGATTTGTGTAAAATTTTAGCAATCCATTAATTTCTAGAGGAAATCAGAGTTAAATTCAAGATTTATGTTAGAAGTTAAAAGATGTTGCAACCCTCACAAAAAAGCCCATAACACACACCTGCTTTTGTGACACATCTGAAGGAGGAAAAAAAGTGGTATTTTGCTGTTCCCTCTCTCTCTTTAGTGCCCTGAAGGTGAAAAAAAAATTCAATCTGAAACATTCACAAATTAACCAAAAAACTGTCACTCAGGAATTCTGGCAGCAAGCTGAACACTGCAAAATATGTTCTTTGAAGTACTTATTTCAGCAAAAGAAAAAAAAATGGGGAAAAAAATACATACATATATATATATATATATATATATATATATATATATATATATATATATATACATGAAAAAAAAACTCTTTATATCTAATTAAAATGATAAGTGCATTCTCATTTTTCAAACTGTGCGTATCTGGAGGGCCAATTGGGATGAGTGGGTTTTTTGTGCTGTCTCTCCTGCACTGCGGTGCTCTGAAACACTCCTGCAGCAATATCACATCATTACCATCTCCCAAGCTGAGCCGCAGCCAGCCATTACCATGCACCATTATTAATCTTCTTGTCTTATCAACTTGCAAATCACAAAGCATTGAGCCTTATGGCATGGTTTTGGGTCCACAGTTATTCATTTTGTAGGTCTGCCTAGCCTCCGAGTACTCTTCATCACCTCACGACTGTCAGTCTCTTACTCTCTTGCCCTGGCCCCAGTGGCCCCACGATGTATCAGAGCATCAGAGAGGAGAGAGAGAGAGACAGGAAAAAAAAATTATATATATATATATATATATATATATATATATATACACACACCAACACACACACACACACACACACACACACACACATATACATATATGTAGATGTATGTAAGATATACACACACACGCACACACACACACACACACACATATATATATAGAGAGAGAGAGAGAAAGAGAGAGAGAGATGATAGGTGCTTCTATCTTTTTTTCTCTCACTCTCTCACACTTAAGAGAGGGTTTTGCGGGGTTTGCTCTTGAACACAGGAGTCAGTGGTGAGGATAAATTTCATTAATGGAGCTGAATTATCATCTCACTGCCGTCAGTTGACCTCTATTCATGACACGTATGTCGAAGTCATTCTTGTCTTTTTTTTTCTCCCTGTCATCAGTATTCGGGGAAGGGACAGGGAGAAAAGGGTGTATGCTTCTAAGATGGTAAAGTGTCTGTAAACTTTATGTTTAAATGAACATTTCCTTTTTTTTCCTTAACTCATTAACTCTGCTACTACAGGTAGCAGCATTAACTATTTAAAACATACTTTGTTGCTTTGACTGAGCTTTTCATCTAAGACTATGTGTATATCTACAATATGCAAGTGTCTCATTTCCAAACTGATCTTAATTTGTGAGGGAGGAATTTTTGTCTTTGCACATTATTGTACACAACTGGTGCTAATTAAGTTATCATTTCAGTTTACAGCTTTATACATGAGTCAAAAGCTCCACCGATTTTTAAACAATTCAGGAGATTGAAGTACGAGAACTCTTTCATATACAGCGAGAGAGAGAGAGAGAGAGAGAGAGAGGGAGAGAGAAAGAGAGAGAGAGAGAAATGTCACCAGATGAAAGTATGGAATGGCTTTGGGAGGAAAGACATTGAAGAGTACAGTATGTGAACAAGATAATAATTTTCACGCTTTTCAAATCAATTCTGCAAGCCTCATCCAGTT